>NC_086380.1:47123669-47126169 GCF_036588685.1 Mytilus trossulus | reverse complement strand
AATTTTTTTTCTCGGTCTCTCTTTTCGAATTTTGATAATCTTTCTTCGTTTTAAGATACACAATACACATGTTACTATGTAAAAGGACAAGAAGTGGTTCTAGTTGTATTCAATATGATCGCAGCGGTTCTAGTTGAATTCAATAGGATCGCAGCGGTTCCTGCAGTGATAGTCCTTTTATATAATAATATAATTAACTTCATTGAAAATTCACATTCCTACCTTCTCATTTGTTTTAACTGGCTATCACTGCAGGAACCGCTGCGATCCTATTGAATACAACCTAGGAACACTTGAGTCTTCTTGTCTTTACATAGTAACATATGAATATTTCGTGCAATGTCAATTGAAATTCATGTCACGTCACCGTCTGGTTTTTTGTTTTTTTTTTCTTCTTCAAAATCTGTAATGGTGCTCCAGTATAAAAAGAAATACCGGCGAAAACAGAAACAAGATACATACACACAGGAAATATTTAACGACCTTGACTACAGTCGGACACGGTACCTATCGACCCCTGATGGGTATCTCATACAAATTAAGATAAAAACTAAACCCTTTTTACCATGCCATGCCAACAAAAAACAAAAGAGCAGTCAGGACGCCGTTGGAAAATGTATAAGATGGAACAGAATCCCTTTTGAATAGCCTGATTGCATTCGTTCCATAGATACATCGCGTTAAAAATTTTGTATGAAAAGTGATTTGACCAAAAAGATACCGACAACGTGTTAAAACATGTTAAAATCAGCCTTAATTTTAAATACCCAATTTTTGCCACATACATTCTGTCTGCAAGTCATAGCCGTGATCGTATAGTGGTTAGTACTTCGCGTTGTGGCCGCGACAACCCAGGTTCGAATCCTGGTCACGGCAACAGCTGTGTAATGTCGCTGTTACGGCATTGTAGGCAATTTTTTTTCTCGGTCTCTCTTTTCGAATTTTGATAATCTTTCTTCGTTTTAAGATACACATACACATGTTACTTATGTAAAGACAAGAAGTGTTCCTAGTTGTATTCAATATGATCGCAGCGGTTCTAGTTGAATTCAATAGGATCGCAGCGGTTCCTGCAGTGATAGTCTTTTATATAATAATATAATTAACTTCATTGAAAATTCACATTCCTACCTTCTCATTTGTTTTACTGGCTATCACTGCAGGAACCGCTGCGATCCTATTGAATACAACTAGAACACTTGAGTCTTCTTGTCTTTACATAGTAACATATGAATATTTCGTGCAATGTCAATTTGAAATTCATGTCACGTCACCGTCCTGGTTTTTTGTTTTTTTTTCTTCTTCAAAATCTGTAATGGTGCTCCAGTATAAAAAGAAATACCGGCGAAACAGAAACAAGATACATACACACAGAATATGTTAACGACCTTGACTACAGTCGGACACGGTACCTATCGACCCTGATGGGTATCTCATACAAATTAAGATAAAAACTAAACCCTTTTACCATGCCATGCCAACAAAAAACAAAAGAGCAGTCAGACGCCGTTGGAAAAATGTATAAAGATGGAAACAGAATCCCTTTTGAATAGCCTGATTGCATTCGTTCCATAGATACATCGCGTTTAAAATTTTGTATGAAAAGTGATTTGACCAAAAAGATACCGACAACGTGTTAAACATGTTAAAATCAGCCTTAATTTTAAATACCCAAATTTTTGCCACATACATTCTGTCTGCAAGTCATAGCCCGTGATCGTATAGTGGTTAGTACTTCGCGTTGTGGCCGCGACAACCCAGGTTCGAATCCTGGTCAACGGCAAACAGCTGTGTAATGTCGCTGTTTACGGCATTGTAGGCAATTTTTTTTTCTCGGTCTCTCTTTTCGAATTTTGATAATCTTTCTTCGTTTTAAGATACACATACACATGTTACTATGTAAAGACAAGAAGTGTTCTAGTTGTATTCAATATGATCGCAGCGGTTCTAGTTGAATTCAATAGGATCGCAGCGGTTTCCTGCAGTGATAGTCCTTTTATATAATAATATAATTAACTTCATTGAAAATTCACATTCCTACCTTCTCATTTGTTTTACTGGCTATCACTGCAGGAACCGCTGCGATCCTATTGAATACAACTAGAACACTTGAGTCTTCTTGTCTTTACATAGTAACATATGAATATTTCGTGCAATGTCAATTTGAAATTCATGGTCACGTCCACCGTCTGGTTTTTTGTTTTTTTTTCTTCTTCAAAATCTGTAATGGTGCTCCAGTATAAAAAGAAATACCGGCGAAACAGAAACAAGATTACATACACACAGAATATTTAACGACCTTGACTACAGTTCGGACACGGTACCTATCGACCCTGATGGGTATCTCATACAAATTAAGATAAAAACTAAACCCTTTTAACCAGCCATGCCAACAAAAACAAAAGAGCAGTCAGACGCCGTTGGAAAAAATGTATATGATGGAACAGAATCCCTTTTGAAATAGCCTGATTGCATTCGTTCCATAGATACATCGCGTTAA
>NC_086380.1:47106934-47123569 GCF_036588685.1 Mytilus trossulus | reverse complement strand
AAGGTAACTTTCTATAACTTTGACACTAAAGCTGCAATAATAATTTTATCTCATACAGTCAAACCTTAGTAAACTGACCCTGAATAAACTGGTTTCCTGTTCATACCCTTTGTAAAATGGACCCTGTGTATTCCAAATTCCTGTCTAATGATTTAGTCCCAATATTGTTATTTACATCAATTATTACTTGTCAAAACTAATCTCTTGTGTCACAACTCAGATAACACAAGGATTCTAATGCAAAAAGAAACAATGAACACAAAGGGAAAGTGTCAAATCAGAGACTGATGTTACAGAGGTCTATTTGACAAATTGATCACATTCCAAATTCACACCATTTCAAGCTTGAAAATTTTGTCCAATCTTGCTCCAAGTGTTTAGAGTTTGACCTCAGCAGTAATATAAAAAACCTCCAGATTGAGCTTATTTCTTAAATATAGATAAAAAAAGAAAAAAAATAACAATCAAAACCAAGGAGTGAACAAAGACTCACAAAACCAAAGGACATTTACATCAACAATTATAAATAATAATTAAGAAACAACATGAACTCCACTATAAACCAGGAGTGAAATCAGGTGCTCTAGAAGGGTAAGCATTTCCTGCACCGTATACGACACCCATCGTGTTATTTCTTTGTTCAGTTCGGTAATGATGGAAAGTTCTTATGACTGAGAAAGAGTATTATAGATTGCATCATACTCTATAGTTGAGTTATTGTTATTTTTAGGGAAAAGTTCAACATATGATGATAACAAGGCTGCAAAACTTCAGAAAGTTCCAACTGAACCTGAGGCAGAAAAAGGTAACTTTCTATAACAGTGACACTAAAGCTGCAATAATAATTTTATCTCATACAGTCAAACCTTAGTAAACTGACCCTGAATAAACTGGTTTCCTGTTCATTCAGCTAAAACTAAAGTCCTATTTTTTTCACTTCAAAGTCTTTCTTAAAATACACTTTGTAAAATGGACCCTGTGTATTCCAAATTCCTGTCTAATGATTCAGAAGAAGAAATCTTCAATTGCACAATATTGTGCAGTAGATTTGCAAGATCTTGACATTTGTTTTGTGGCAAAAACGCGTACTGTGGATTCATTTATTTTCGTTGGTATCAATTTTTGTGGATTGCTGAAAACTTGCAATTTTGTGGATATTTAATTTCTTGGTTTTGCCAATCTCTGTATACAGAGCCTAATGATAATATGAACATTGAAATTTTTGGTTAACCTGTACCCACAAAACCCACGAAAGTTGGTATCTAACGAATAATAATGAATCCACAGTATTATGTTAACAATTTGACAAGTTTCCCTCTGTTTTAAACTTTTAAATTTTTCCTGTCAAATTTATTCAATTAGAACTTCTGTGGATGCATTATTATTTGTTGGATACAAATCATTGTGAATTTGGTGGGTACAGGTAATCCACAAAATCAAATGTTCAACAAATAAAAAAAAAATCCATAAGTGTGAATGTAGACTTTGGCAAAACCATGAAATTAAATATCCATGAACATGTTAGTTTTCCTATTGGTTTCATCATTATTCATAGCAATTTTACAATTTTTCTGTTGATGCAATTTTTGAATAGCTGACCCATCTGATTTTCTATATATTACAATATCATTGATCTATGTTTCCCCCACATCAAATGATGTTACAAGTTTCCCTGAACTGTTGAATTTACAATCATACACAAATTTTTTATCAAACTATAGGAAGTATCTTTCTTGTCAATGTTATGTGCCTGTACAAAATACCAAAGCCTGTTTTACATGAGAACATTAGCTGGCCTAATTTTTTCAAATCTAGCATGAAAACACCTAGCCACTGGCCAGATAAAGGAATTGGCTATACATGGGAGGTACTTCTGCATATAATTGCAGAATTGTAAGCCTAACGTGGACCAATAAGGGAGGTGGTCGTTCTAGGGTGGGGCTGTTTCATAGAGGGACTACTGTAGTGATAATTAATATTGTATTGAATTTGTCTATGCAGCTGTTGAACGATATGGATATACATTAGAATTTGAACATCAACATTTAATTAAAAATTAGAATAAATATTTTGCAGGTTTTCAGAATTTATATTCATGGAAATTAAAAGGTTGATGTTCAAATTGTTATTTATTTCATACCCAAAATCTATGGAGATTTTAGGTAACTTGATTTATGAGTGATTACAATTATTAAACAAGTACCTTTGTAATTGAATATTTTATAGGAACAAAAAGAAAATATAAATTATGGACTGAAGAGAATACTAAAGTAGTGGATGTTTATTTTAAGAGATACATTACAGATACATCTAGCTTGGACAACAAAGGGTCATTGCCAGGTAAACTTTTGCTTTATCGATTATCAAATACAAAACCTATACAGAAAAATGATCACTAAGCCAACTGCATTGCTCAACTGGACCAGGCCTCGACAATAACGCTTGTCCGATTGCCCGTTACCAGAGGTGAAAAAAGTCGGACAGGTAAAAGCTGTATCAAGCTTGTCCGTCGGGACAAGCACAATTATTCAGCAGAAAATAAATGTAATCCAACTTTGAAGAACAAAGTTATTATAAACAAAAAACACGAAAACTAATATTAATTTGACATGTTTCTGCATTCTGTTTATTTAAATGCAAAACTTTTTTCTTCAACATGTTTACTTGCAATTGATTATTTTCAACTGGTTCTTTGTCAAATACTTTTTAACAGGTGAAAGGTATTTACTGATCCGAATCAATGATGCCTTTTGTAGATCAGGTAACTTAACAGGACAGTTCGTCACCTCAAGTTTAATAGACAGTTTGGCACTGAGAAAACATATTTAGTAGACATGATTGATAGACAGTTTGGCAAGGCAGGAGATATTTTGGGACCAAGACAAATCAGTACCTCATTTTGCTACATTATTCTGATCCTTATAAGAAATACCATACCAGTAATTTTTTCACAAAAATATTTTTTTAATTTACCATTAAATTCACAAACTCATATTTGATCATAAGTAGAAAAAAAACCAATACTGACAATATGGTGACCTATAGTTTTCTGTGTCATTTGGTCTCTTGCAGAGAGTTGTCTCATTGGCAATCAGACCTTATCTTCTTTTTATTGATTGCATTTCAATAAACTTTTTTCAACTTAAAAAAAAAACCAGGATACAAATCCAATGAGTGTACAGGCCTATCAGATGGTGCCTCTTGTTTAGAGTCTGATGAGACTGACATTGATGAAAAACTAGAACCTTAGTCCCGTGACATGACTAGATTTAGTTGTACTTGACTCGTATTTTTGAAAAGTATTTCAAATCAAAAGAAATACATCAAATCCTGTCTATTGTTTAAATTCGTTTTTTTCCTTTTATCAACTAAAAATGTAAAAAGGTTATTTTTTAAAAGAAATTTTTTGGACAAGTAACAATATCAATAGGACAAGTAAATTTTGGTAGGACAAGTTGAAAAAAGGGTATCATAGAGGCCTGCTGGCCGCCAGTTGAACTAAGAGTTGAGGGCTAGCTGGCTATCAGTTGAGCAAATAGTTGAGGGCCAGTTGAGGGCTACCTGGATTTTTGCCATGCAAATAAGGTATCCCTCAACTAGTAATGCTCAACTTTATGTAAATTAGTGAGCAACTTTAAGAAAATATCACAGTTGAGGACTAGGTGTCCAACAATTGAGCAATTAGAGTTGAGGGGTACCTGGCCAACAGTTGAGGACCAGGTCATTAAAAGTTGAGGGCTAGGTCTTAAAAAGTTGGGCATTATCTGGTAATTGCAAACTGAGGGCTACACATTGTAGATAAAATAAATTAAAATGGTGTATTTTTATAGCCAAAATTTTGCTAATAGATCTCAACTCACAACACACTACATTAATACTTTAACCTTGCTTTTTGGATCTAGTAAATTAGAATGGATCTATAATTTTATACCAAATTCATCATATTAGAATATTCTTATTTTATTAGTAATTTTTTTTTAAAACATATTATCTTAATAATAGAATAAATATGTCTCCTGTCTTACACATTTTGATAATATCTAAGTTAATGCATAAATATATTGTCTCAATTTTTTCTTCACTCTTCAAAAATAAGAAGACATTTTAAATATCACTATTTTGAATTATAAGAGCATATACACTTATTCAATCTGGTGGAAATTTTAATCCAAGGTATTTACCAAAAGATGTTTCCAGAAATATATGTTAAAACATCAATATTCCTAAATCCAAGAGTCATGTCATCAGAAGAATATACTGCACTATTCAATGTCAATACAGTTATTTGTACATCCATTGTAAAATTCATATTTTATTCATGATAGCTTGAAGACATCTTTGTTTGCCATGTCTATGCTCAAACCAAGTTCAAATTTTAAATGTTTGAGGTTCTTTAGGGTACTGTAACAGTGTGATTTACCTCTAATAATAACTGTTACCCAAACCTTGAATATTTGATATATCTCATAATAAAGAAATACTGTTTGTTTTTTTATCTTTATTTCAAAGATTTTGTAAAATACAGAAAAACGATATAAATATGTGCTTCCCTTAATTTTGCCTCAAACTTTGTGTACATTTATAATAATACTTCCTGTCCATTTGCACCATACACAGAGAAAACAGATGGCTAATAACATTCATATCACCAGGTCATATTTCTAATTGCTCAACTTTTGCTCAACTATAAAAAAAAAAAAAAAGTCTGAACGCTCAACTTTTCCTCAGCTACAAAAAATTCCAAGTCTGAATGCTTAACTTTTGCTCAACTATATGAAAACCAAAGGCCAATTGCTCAACTTTTCCTCAACTTAATGTACAGCTTCAGTTGAGGGCAAGTTGAGCGACATCTATCAAACCTACAGTTCTTGTCCAGGTTTGAGTTGAGCTAAGATGCTCAACACCTAGCCCTCAACTATTTTTCTTATAGGTTGCACTCTGTTAATACAGCTGTTTCTCAAAACATGCCTCTTTTGGGGAGATCTTGAATACTTGTAGAAAATTAATTTATAGACACTGCCTTTTCAAATGCACATTATGGGTCACTCTGTAAAATAAATTCTAACAAAATTTGTTTTTTCTGTATGCTTAATGAATAACTATGCCAATGTACAAGATTGTTTTTTTTCAGGATCAAAAGATGTAAGAGAGTTTCTTCAGAAGCATCCAATCCTTCAAGATATTGAAATTAAAAAAAGGATAACAGCCATCAAGACAAAAATCTTCAATGATAGAAAAGTTTACAGAGAAAAAATTTCAAAGAAACTTAAGAAAAACCTCCAAAGTATGTGAGCATTCTGAATATCATGCATTCCATATAATAGATTGACTTGTAATAGGCCTCTTAATCTGTAATCATCCTCATCTCTCAAACAACAGCCAGTATCATGTAAACTGAATCAGAATCATCATCTCTCCACCAACAGTCAGTCTTATGTAAACTGAATCAGCATCATCATCTTTTACCAACAGCCAGTCTCATAATAACTGAATCTGCATCAACATCTCTCCACCAACAGCCAGTCTCATGTAAACTGAATCAGCATCATCATCTCTCCACCAACAGCCAGTCTTATGTAAACTGAATCAACATCTCTCCACCAACAGCCAGTCTTATGTAAACTGAATCGGCATCAACATCTCTCCACCAACAGCCAGTCTCATAACATCTCTCAACCAACAGCCAGTCTAATGTAAACTGATTCGGCATCAACATCTCTCCATCAACAGCCAGTCTTATGTTAACTGAATCGGCATCAACATCTATCCACCAACAGCCAGTCTTATGTAAACTGAATCAGCATCATCATCTATCCACCAACAGCCAGTCTTATGTAAACTGAATCAGCATCATCATCTATCCACCAACAGCCAGTCTTATGTAAACTGAATCAACATCTCTCCACCAACAGCCAGTCTTATGTAAACTGAATCGGCATCAACATCTCTCCACCAACAGCCAGTCTCATAACATCTCTCAACCAACAGCCAGTCTAATGTAAACTGATTCGGCATCAACATCTCTCCATCAACAGCCAGTCTTATGTTAACTGAATCGGCATCAACATCTATCCACCAACAGCCAGTCTTATGTAAACTGAATCAGCATCATCATCTATCCACCAACAGCCAGTCTTATGTAAACTGAATCAGCATCATCATCTATCCACCAACAGCCAGTCTTATGTAAACTGAATCAGCATCAACATCTATCCACCAACAGCCAGTCTTATGTAAACTGAATCAGCATCATCATCTCTCCACCAACAGCCAGTCTTATGTAACGTGAATCGGTATTCTCATCTCTCCACCAACAGCCAGTCTTATGTTAACTGAATCGGCATTCTCATCTCTCCACCAACAGCCAGTCTTATGTTAACTGAATCGGCATTCTCATCTCTCCACCAACAGCCAGTCTTATGTAAACTGAATCGGCATCAACATCTCTCCACCAACAGTCAGTCTTATGTTAACTGAATCAGCATCATCATCTCTCCACCAACAGCCAGTCTTATGTTAACTGAATCAGCATCAACATCTCTCCACCAACAGTCAGTCTTATGTAAACTGAATCGGCATCAACATCTCTCCACCAACAGCCAGTCTCATGTAAACTGAATCAGCATCATCATCTATCCACCAACAGCCAGTCTTATGTAAACTGAATCGGCATTCTCATCTCTCCACCAACAGCCAGTCTTATGTAAACTGAATCGGAATCATCATCTCTCCGCCAACAGCCAGTCTTATGTAAACTGAATCGGCATCAACATCTCTCCACCAACAGCCAGTCTTATGTAAACTGAATCTGCATCCTCATCTTTCCACCAACAGCCAGTCTTATGTTAACTGAATCGGAATCATCATCTATCTACCAACAGCCAGTCTTATGTCAACTGAATCAGCATCATCATCTATGTAAACTGAATCAGCATTCTCATCTCTCCACCAACAGTCAGTCTCAAGTAAACTGAATCGGCATCAACATCTCTCCACCAACAGCCAGTCTTATGTTTACTGAAACAGCATCCTCATCTCTCCACCAACAGCCAGTCTTATGTAAACTGAATCGGCATCAACATCTCTCCACCAACAGCCAGTCTTATGTAAACTGAATCTGCATCCTCATCTTTCCACCAACAGCCAGTCTTATGTTAACTGAATCGGAATCATCATCTATCTACCAACAGCCAGTCTTATGTTAACTGAATCAGCATCATCATCTATGTAAACTGAATCAGCATTCTCATCTCTCAACCAACAGTCAGTCTTATGTAAACTGAATCGGCATCAACATCTCTCCACCAACAGCCAGTCTTATGTTAACTGAATCAGCATCAACATCTCTCCACCAACAGCCAGTCTTATGTTAACTGAATCGGCATCAACATCTCTCCACCAACAGCCAGTCTTATGTTAACTGAATCGGCATTCTCATCTCTCAACCAACAGCCAGTTTTATGTTAACTGAATCGGAATCAACATCTCTCCACCGACAGCCAGTCTTATGTTAACTGAATCGGCATCAACATCTCTCCACCAACAGCCAGTCTTATGTTAACTGAATCGGCATTCTCATCTCTCCACCAACAGCCAGTCTTATGTAAACTGAATCAGCATTCTCATCTCTCCACCAACAGCCAGTCTTATGTTTACTGAATCGCATCAACATCTATCCACCAACAGCCAGTCTCGTGTAAACTGAATCAGCATTCTCATCTCTCCACCAACAGCCAGTCTTATGTTAACTGAATCGGCATCAACATCTCTCCACCATCAGCCAGTCTTATGTTAACTGAATCGGCATCATCATCTCTTTACCAACAGTTAGTCTTATGTAAACTGAATCGGCATCAACATCTCTCCACCAACAGCCAGTCTTATGTAAACTGAATCAGCATTCTCATCTCTCCACCAACAGCCAGTCTTATGTTAACTGAATCGGCATCAACATCTATCCACCAACAGCCAGTCTCATGTAAACTGAATCAGCATTCTCATCTCTCCACCAACAGCCAGTCTTATGTTAACTGAATCGGCATCATCATCTCTTTACCAACAGTTAGTCTTATGTAAACTGAATCGGCATCAACATCTCTCCACCAACAGCCAGTCTTATGTAAACTGAATCGGCATCATCATCTCCCCACCAACAGCCGGTCTTGTGTTAACTGAATCGGCATCAACATCTCTCTACCAACAGCCAGTATCATGTTAACTGAATCAGCATTCTCATCTCTCCACCAACAGCCAGTCTTATGTTAACTAAATCGGCATCAACATCTCTCCACCAACAGCCAGTCTTATGTAAACTGAAACAGCATCCTCATATCTCCATCAACAGCCAGTCTTATTTTAACTGAATCGGCATCAACATCTCTCTACCAACAGCCAGTCTGATTTTAACTGAATCCTCATCAACATCTCTCCACCAACAGCCAGTCTTATGTAAACTGAATCGGCATCAATATCCCACCACCAACAGCGAGTCTTATGTAAACTGAATCGGAATCATCATCTCTCCATCAACAGCCAGTCTCATTTTAACTGAATCAGCACCATCATCTCCACTAACAGCCACTCTTATGTAAACTGAATCAGCATCATCACTCTCCACCAACAGCCAGTCTTATGTAAACTGAATCAGCATCATCATCTATCCACAAACAGCCAGTCTTATGTAAACGGATTCGGCATTTTCATCTCTCCACCAACAGCCAGTCTTATGTAAACTGAATCGGCATCATCTTCTCTCGTCCAACAGCCGGTGTTATGTAAATTGAATCAGCATCATCATTTCTCCACCAACAGACAGTCTTCTGTAAACTCAATTGGCACAACATCTCTCAACCAACCTGCTGGCTTATTATCCTCATCTCACAACCAACAAACAGTCTGGCATACACTGAATAAGCATCATCTTCTTTCACCCAATCATGAGCCTAGTGTGTACTGAATAATCATCTCTCTACCAACAAACAGTCTGGCGTATATTGAATTAGCATCATCATCTCCTAAGCAACAAACGGTCTGGCATATTTTGAATAAGCATCATCATATCTCAGCCAAAAAACGGTCTGGCATATCTTGAGCTAGCATAATCATCTTTCTACCAGCAAACATTCTGGCATATACACTGAATGAGCATCGTCATCTCTCTACCAAGAAACAGTCTGGCATATACTGAATAAGGAATATCATCTCTCAACCAACGAACATCCTAGTTGTACTGCACTACCATCCTCATCTCTAAACCAACAGTCTGGCAGTAACTGAATCAGCATCACCATCTCTCTACCAACAAACAGTCTAGCATATACTGAATAAGCATCATCATATATTAAGGAACAAACAGTATAGCATATCCTGAATTACCATCATCATCTCTCGACCAACCAACAGTCTAGCATATACTGAATAAGCATCATCATATATCAAGGAACAAACAGTATGGCATATCCTGAATTATAATCATCATCTCTCTACCAACTAACAGACTAGCATATACTGAATTATCATCAGTATCTCTCAACAAACAACAGTCTGGAATATACTGAATAAGCATCAGCATCTCTCAACCAACAAAAACTCTGGCATATACTGAATTACCATCATCATCTCTCAACAAACAACAGTCTGGCATATACTAAGTTAGTATCATTATCTCTCAACAAACAACAGTCTGGCATATACTGAATTAGCATCATCATCTCTCAACAAACAACAGTCTGGCATATACTGAATTAGCATCATCATCTCTCAACCAACAAACAGCATTGTATGTACTGAATTAGCATCCTCATCTTTAAACCAACTAGCAGTCTGGCATATATTGAACTAGCATCGTCATAATCCTACAAACAAACAGTCTGGCATATACTGAATTAGCATAATCATCTCTCTACAAACAAGACAGTCTGGCTTCTACTGAATTACCATTCTCAACTCTCAGGCAACAAACAGTCTAGCATATACTGAATAAGCACCATTATCTTTCAACCAACAACCAGTATGGCATACACTGAATAAGCATCATTATCTTTCAACCAACAAACAGTTTGGCATAAATTGAATAAGGAACATCATCTCTTAACCAACAAACAGTCTGGCATATATTCCATTAGCATTATTTTCAGTCTGGGATGTACTAAAATGACAATCCTCATGTCTCAACCAACAAACAGTCTTATACTGAATAACCATCATCATGTTTCAACAAATAAAACGTTTGGCATATACTGAATTAGCAACATCATCCTTCAACCAACAGTCTGGCATAAACTGAAGAAACGGCATCATCTTTCAACCAACAAACAGTCTGGTATATACTGAATAAGCATCATAATCTCTCAACCAACAGACTGTCTGGCATATATTGATTCAGCATCATCATCTTTCTACCAACAAACAGTCTGGCTTATACTGAATTACAATTTCATCTCTCAACCAACAAACAGTCTGGCATATACCTAATTAGCATCATCATCTTTCAACCAACAACAGTCTTGCATATATACTGAATAAGCATCATACTCTTTCAACCACCGAGAAGTCTGGCTTATACCGAATTAGCATTATCATCTGTTAACAAACAAACACTCTGGCTTATACTGAATTAGCATAATCATCTCTCTACCAACAAACAGCCTGGCTTATACTGAATTAGCATCATTTTCTCTCAACATACAATAGTCTGGCATATACTGAATTAGCATCATCATCTCTCAACTAACAAACAGCATAGTGTGTACTGAATAAGCATCTTCAACACTAAACCAACTAGCAGTCTGGCATATATTGAACAAGCCTCGTCATCTCTCTACCAACAAACAGTCTGGCATATACTGAAATAGCAAAATCATCTCTAAACCAACAAACAGTCTGGCATATACTGAATTAGTATCATCTTTCAACCAACAAACAGTCTGGCATATACTGAATAAGCATCATCATCTTTCAACCAACAAACAGTCTGGCATATACCTAATTAGCATCATCATCTTTCAACCAACAAACAGTTTGGCATATACCTAATTAGCATCATCATCTTTCAACCAACAAACAGTCTGGCATAAACTAAACAAGTAACATTATCTCTTAACCAACAAACAGTCTGGCATATATTCCATTAGCATTATCTTCTATACCAACAAACAGTCTGGGATGTACTTAATGACAATCCTCATGTCTCAACCAACAAACAGTCTGGTATATATAAATTCAGCATCTTCATCTCTCAACCAACAAACAATCTGGTACATACTGAATTAACATCAGCATCTCTTTACGAACAAACAGTCTGGCACATACCGAATTACCAGCCTGGTGGGTACTGAACCAACATCATGATCTCTTAAGCTAAAAACAGCCTAATGTGTACTGAACTAGCATCATCATGTCTCCACCTACTGACAGCATGGTGTGATTTGAATCAACATTAGCACATCTCATTATTAGACATACTTGTGTGAACTGAGTCAGCCTTCTCATCTCTCCATGACAGATAACCATGTTTAAATTTCATCAGCAGCATCATCTCTCAGCCAACAGACAATCTAGTATCGACTTAGATAAGCCTACACATCTCTCCACCAACAGACAGCCTGGTCTAAACTGGAACAGCCTTTTAATCTAAAAACTAACAGCCAGCCTGGACTGTACAGAATCAGCATCCTCATCGCTCCATTTACAGATAGTCTGGTGTGTACTGATACAGACCTCCATATCTCGTGATCAACAGATATCATGGTTTGTACTGAAACAGATTTTCATCTATCAACCAACAAACAACCTGGTGTGTTATTAATCAGCATCATCATCCCTCCACCAACAGAAAAACAGGTGTGTATTTAATCAGACTACTGATTTCTCAACCAACAGACAGTTTTAATTTAAAGTATCCAAGTTGTGGGGTTTTATTCAATTAAAAAAGGGTTATTTTCCAGTTTAGGAACAATATCTCAAAAATGCCTTAGCAGTTCTCATTAAACTTGGTTGAATTGATTATTCTATTGTTTAATGCTCCTTTTTGATTTTCATCAATTGACATTGAGAAGTAATCAAACGTTATTCTTTGAAAATGAGACAGGTGTATCATATGCTTACGGGGCAGCTGTTTATTTAACGTTCTTAATTAATCAGATTTTTCCTAGGTTTTGTGGTTTCTGAGCTATTAAGGGGGCTCATGGGTCTAAATCTATTTTTGTTTATCTAATATAGGATTTGGATATATTTTTCTTTAAAAATGAACTTTGTCTTATACTTAATAGACAAATGAAATAAAAAAAATGGGGTCACCATTCATTTACACTCACAATCTCCCTTTGAAAGAAGCATACATTTTTGTAAATGTCCTTTTTTTCTGTTGAACTAATAGGAGAAATAGTGGTAATATCAAAATAAAAAAAAGAAGTAAATTACAGAAACCTCTTAAATTTTACAATTATTAAGTTTATGTACAGCATATTCGAAAACAACCAATAAAAAATAAAGGTCAGCGATGAGTTAAAAAAGAGATAATTCAATTTTGGCATTTTTGCACCAAAGGGAGATAATTTGGAGCTTTATTAATGATATCTACATTTTAAATTTCAGCTGAGGCCAACAAGAATTGACTTTTAGGAATGATGTTTGTGCCATATGATAAGTAACAACTACTTAAGGTAATAAATAAAACTTGTAATGAAAAATAAATGTTTAATTTTTTCTGAAGATCTTATACACCAAAGATGTGGTATGATTGCAAATGAGACAAGGCTCCACAGCAGACCAATTTGCACATAAATTAACACTGTACAGCCTTTACCAATGAGCAAATCCCACACTGCCTAGCCAGCTATAAAAGGCCAAGACATGACAATGTAAAACAATTCAAACAATAAAACTAACTGCCTAATTAATGTACAGAAAGTGACAGGAAAACAAATATGTAATACATAAACAAAAGACAACCACTGAATTACAGGCTCCTGTACTAGAGTAATAATTTTGTTTAAGTCAAAATCATATTTTTAATGATTCATAATTCATCAACTTTTTTTCATTGCAGTTTATTTTTCCTACACTTTTAGTTGTGACCTGCAGCAGATATTTTAGTCATTATTTCACCATTGTAAAGCCCTGCAGCTGAAGAGTCTCAGAAAATGCTAAGTATGTTACTGCTTTACCATAGCTTATAATATATATGATTAAAGGTTTACCACAGCTTATATAAAATTTTGTTTAAAGGTACTATAAATGTTGGCGTAAAATGCAAGTTTTGTTTTAATTAGCTTTAAGGATTATAGTTAAAATAGTACATACAAAAAACTTGAAACCCTATTTTTATATGACCATAAATTTTTGCGGTCTTGCTGCTGTTCAACATTATCGGCCACAAATATAGTTTCCTGACTAAAACTGAAGTATTTGCTCAATTGTTAATAATTTTAACTTAAGGAGGCTTGCGGGTAAAAGATTTTCAAAAAAAAAAATAAACATTAATTTTTCAATACAAATTTTATTTATAACCTTTAATAGTTATAACTTTATCATTTGGTACAAAAATCGTTCCAAAAAATCAATTTGTGTTGACCCCAGATGACTTTTAAAATGTAGATATCATGTTAAAAGCTCCAAATTATCTCCCTTTGGTGCAAAAATGCCATTTTTTGGCATTAAAATTGAAATATCTTTTTTAACTTATCGGTGACCTATATTTTTTATTGTTGTTTTCAAATAAGCTGTACATAAACTAAATAATTGTTAAATTTGAGCGATTTCTGTAATTCAGTTCTTTTTTGATTTCGATATTACCGTTTTTTCTCCTATTAGTTCAACGGAAAAAAAGGACATCAACAAAAATGTTTGCTTCTTTCGAAGGCAGATTGTGAGCGTAAATGAACGGTGACCCCATTTTTTTATTTCATTTTTCTATTAAGTATAAGATAAAGTTCATTTATAGAAAAATAAAGAGAAATCCTATATTAAATAAAAAAAATCATTTAGACCCGCGAGCCCCCTTAACGTTAATGAATGTGTGTATCGTGAGTTTCTCTCACTGACAACACTGGATAATAGCTAAGTGCTATATGCTAATGACTAAAAAATTAACCTTGTTAAACTTATATTTTGTGACTTCAATAACTTGTATTTAAAAGGGAAGTTACAAACATATGTTAAATAAAAATATAGATTCTATATCAATGAAACTGAATTAATCACGGAATGTAAAATATATTTCTGTTTGATTTTGGTTTTATTATCTCAAGATGATATGCTAATGACTAAAAAATTAACCTTGTTAAACTTATATTTTGTGACTTCAATAACTTGTATTTAAAAGGGAATTACAAACATATGTTAAATAAAAATATAGATTCTATATCAATGAAACTGAATTAATCACGGAATGTAAAATATATTTCTGTTTGATTTTGGTTTTATTATCTCAAGATGATCTAGGCTTCACCCCCACCCCCCCCCCCCCCCCCCCCCCCCCCTACAATGCAGAAATTAGAATATTGTTTAAACATAGCTCTTGTCAGAAAACTACCATTCACCAATTGGCCTTTAGGAAGATATATAAGCATATATGTTCTTTTAGCAATATAAATTATATTTTCTTTAATAATTGAGCTTTGTTAATGGTCTTTTTGGCATTTTAACTTTCATTGCTTATCTCCCTTTTTATGAAAGGTATATTAAGTCCACGCAATGTTGCTCTCTTTTGAAGCTTATGTTGTTGGATAGATTAATTGACTAATTGTTTTGCTTATTCATTCATAGAACAAGTACAGTATGAAATTGTGTACAGTCTTTTGCAGCAATTCATATGATTGTCTGTTTTATTTTCAATTTGTCTGGTTCAGGACTTACGCCAAACACTGCTGGTTTCTGTCATTTTGGTGTATGATAGAGAAATGCTTGTCTTTAAATGACTTTGTAATTTTCATACTTTTATTTTAGACAATTCCTTATATGGGTATTTAGTCAGATCTTGAAATTTACTTTTGATTTGTTTCAAACCGGTTTTGATCGAAATAAACAAACAAATGACAAAATTATGTTATAACATATACAGTAATTTTATGTACATGGTGTTTGGTCCATTTTTTAAAGTAGACATTTTTTTGTGATCATTGTTTTAATTTTATTACCTTAGTAAGTTCTCCTTCGTCATCTTCAGTTCTATTTAATCAGCTTTTCTATTACAGCTGTTATCTGGTGCTCTCCTCCTTTTCTTGGACTTTGGTTCCTCAACATCTTAATGAACAAATAATGTAAAAAAATTTAGTTAATCCTTATATCTATCTTTCTTATGGATTGTAGAAAAAAATAATTGTAAATGTATAAAATCAAAACTCAATGTTTCAATATTAATTGTAAAATGGTAAATGGGTCATATTATATTTTAAAGTCAATGGCGATTGCCATCTTATTTAAATATAAAAATTTTGTAAGTAGGTATGAAGGACGCCTCTGATTTACTAGTAGTCAATCCTTATGTCCAACTTTTTTATGAATTGTAGAAAAGTAATGGTTAATGTATAAATCAAAACTCAATGTATTAATACAGATTGTTAAATAAGTCAGATCAGATTTTACTGTCAATGACATTTTTCATCTTATTTAAAATATAAAAATTTTGTAAGTAGGTAAACTAATCATTGAATTTATGTTGTAAGTCTTTAAGTTTCACACAAAATGCCCTGAGAATTCAGATGTTGTTGAAATCATATAAAAGTTTAATTTTGGATCCTTTGGCTTTCATAATGACTCAAGGTTTTAATGAAATATCTGCTATATATATATTTGATATGACTTTAACATTAATCTTATTATACCCATCACAAACAAAGTATTAGAGGGGAATATAGGAATCACCCTGTCAATCTGTCTGTTTGTCCATTTTCTTGTAAGCACAACTCCTTCTAAGCAGTCAGATGGATTGAATTTTCATTCGGTTTCTTGTGCCTCTTAATTATTTTGATCTGCCTTGATTAACAAAAAAATATTGACAAATAATGTATTGTTGCATGCTAAGAAAAAATAAACAAAAATACCATGCTTTTGATAACAATATATTTCCAGGAGGCATGCATGACTAATTTTTTATATAGTCTTAAAAATAGTTATGAAATTTCTTTAGATGAAATTGTTGGTAATATCAACCTACCAGATGCTATGTATAAGTTTATAATATATATCAAAATGAAGGTACAAAATATTAACAATTCTAAGTCCAATAACTACAATGACTGTCTTATATATTTTTTTTAACATTTAGGTTTAATGAATTAAGTCTTATAAATTTGTGTTGTAACTATTATCATATGGTTAATGAATTGTGGTATTAAAATATATTTGAAAAAGGTTATTTTCTGTATTGATATATTTTGCTTTGGCAAGATATTGAAGTCTTTGTGCTATAATCTCAAGAGATATTCTTATAACTTCAGGTTTTATCAGTCTTGTATCTAGTCTTTTCGTACCATTTAATTGCATTCTACACAGATCACTAAAATTAAGTTGAGCAATACAAATTCAAGTCTTTGTCAGATTGTTGCACATGCCTTCTATTGTTTTTTACAAATCTGATACTGATACTATTATCTGACAGATCTGGGACTTTTTGGGATCTTCGAAATTTCTATT